>NC_074673.1:16721352-16743852 GCF_029448725.1 Salvelinus fontinalis | reverse complement strand
GGGAAGGCCCCTGACAAAACAGATCAATGACCTATGACCCTGGAATAAAGTGACACCTTGTGTTTCCCTCACGTCCTCCATTAGGGCTAGTGCGTCTCCCATTTGTTCTTATTGACAGTGAAAAAAGGCCTTCATTATCCCCTGCTTCCTCAGTGCTTCCTCATTGTCCTCCATTCAGAATGAGGTAGCTAACTGTTTATCTAGTGAAAGTAGCTAGCGGAACCTTTCCCATTTCCCTTCTGACATGTTGACTTCCGCTCCTTTCCCTCAGCAACGTTGACAAACCGCTCAAAAAAACATGAATTATTCAGCTCCGAAGTTAATCTTCGTTTCACAAAAAAAGGAAATGTGTTCTCGCCCCCTGAATTAAATGACAGACTAAATAGGATTACATCAGCTCTGCTTCAGCTCTATTCCATTGCCATCCCAACCAATTTACCTGCTTGACAAACACAGGGGGAGGAGCAGTATGGGGGAGCTAGCTGTATGCTAATGGGGGAATGCAGAAAGACGAATCCCAAAGTGACATTAATCTGATCACGTTAACAGGAACCTTGTTATTTGTGTTAATTCAGATGTGGTGGTTTTAATGTAAAGTGACAGACCCTGCAGCCAACTCATGACAATGAACTCTGTTCATATCTTCCCCCCAATCTGAGGGAATGAGAAGTTCCTCTATGCTCTCCAACTACCATTCACCTCACCTCATCCATAAAAGATTCCCTATCCATTGTCATGCATATTGTATGTTTCTAATAAGAATAGGGAGATGCAAACAAGCAGCGCAGGGTAAAGCCCAGCGGATATTCAGCATGGTGCAGTCAGTGTGAAGATGCTTGTGTTGGCAGATTCACAATATCCAGACGGACTTGTCCTCCTTTGACCATAAGCTGTACTGTTCATCAGTTCATATCCCTCTAATACAGAACATAGTTCAATAACAATAAACATGTTTCCAACAATGCCATCAATTTGAAACAGTTTTCGTGTTAGATTTTATGAAGCTAAAAACTGTTTTCTATGAGTATGCATGTCAAATCTATGCATTTTAACAAAAGCAGGTACAGTATAAGTGAGCTGGTTCCACAAGGTTCACAGCATGATGAATGGACAACAGTCGGTTAAGATCAAATCAAAGACATAAGCTATTGATTAGATCTGCAATGAGACACACATACTGTCCTTATCCAGAAATCAGGGGCTTGAACTAGTTCAGGGAACAGAACTGAAAACCGGAAAAGAACGAACAGAATCAGAAAAGGGAACAAAAAGGATTTATACTGTTCCGGGATCCTTTATTTTAAAAGTATGGGAACCGGTTAATAACGTTATTTTAGGTCCCGGGACATTTTTTTCCAGTCCCACAAAAAATGCAACAAAGTGCCTATGCAAAGCCCTCACTCTGTCACTCAGAAACATATTATAGTGTTTGCCTACCAGATGAAAATCTTTGCCACTGTGCGTACGTGTGTATGCTACCTGCCCCTGCCCCTGCCCTTGCCCTTGCCCCTGCTCCTCCGAAGCATAGGCTACTGTAGCCTACTGACGTTACAAGCGTGATTCAGAAATTGGGGAGAAAGATCTTTAAGAGGAATGGATTCACTTTTTTAATGCTAGTTAAGGACTATAGTTATCAAGTTCCACATTGGATTTATTAACTACAAAAATGTAAGACTTGTTTTATTAAAAGATTTGGTGCCACTCCGCACACACAAGCTTGTTAGCTAGCTAGCTCTGGTCCAATGTTAAGCCAACTCTCTGAAGTACAAAGACGTTCAAAGTTCCTTCATAGAAGCCGGTCTTTCATATGTATAATTCTATGGGCCTAATTCAGATAATCCATGTCATAACAAGATGATCAGCGCTTCAAGCCGAGCCTCCTCTTCTACCCGCTCTCGCCCCACCCGCAAGATTTCCGTCGCATCTTGCACACTACACTTGTCTGTCCAATGCATGTAAACAACTATAGCATGCCCCCTCCATAGCAAGCTGCTCTATCCACACTGATTGGTGAAGTAATTTAAAATCGAACTAAATGTACAAACATTTTCGATTTCAGAGGTTTAAAAAGGACAGAAAGGAACGATATAAACAGTACGTTTTTGGGGGTTCAAACCACTTCTGAACTTTATTTTGCGCGTCTGAACATTGGAACGAAATGAAAAAAGGAATGGTTCTGTTCAGAACGTCATCCGCTTTAGGGGAGGGTCCTTGTCCCCTTCGTGCTCTAGCGACTCCTTGTGGTGGGCCCGGGTGCATGCACGCTGACTTCGGTCACCAGTTGTACGGTTTCCTCCGACACATTGGTGCGGCAGGGGGTAAATGTCATTTTATCATGTCACTCAGTGTGCCTGAGGCTGGGACCCCTGTGTGACCCTCAATATGCTAACAAGGACTTAATTACCTGACACCTCCCAGGGAGAACACCATTACTGCTGACACCAGGAGCATCCTATACCATCCCGGTGATGGACGATCAGTGTTTGGTGAACTGTGGCACAATCTGAGGATGCCATTCCATATGCTCTGTGTTGGCCATTGAATGGCATCGTTCCATGAACTTTTCTCTAGGAATCAGCTTGTGAGAATGCTCTTCAACTTAAGGTGACGCAGCGGCTGGATCGAGTTACATCTTAACTGTCTGGTCTCACCCTTTTGTCAGCTTGAGATTCACAAAGAGAGAAATAGTGTTTACTCATGGACACACCATGGAAAAGGTCAGTGAGACGTTGACAGAAGTTGTGTTGTGGGGTGATGAGCAACCTCCTTCAGCTTTCAGGTGAAAGTGTTTACATCTGGTAATGAGACTAAATGGAGGTACAAGGCAAGTTTGTGAGGTCAGGGGGTTTGGCAAGGTAAGTCTAATGTGTTATCTCATGGGCCAATTTGTTCTGTTCTTAGGGAAAGAAACAGGCTAGTCTGGACTAACCGGAGGGCTAAAAGCATGTGGGCTGGCAGAGTGAGAGTGAGACATAATTTGCCTTCCATTTCATGATCTGTCCATCAAGAAATGGACTTCTCTACATCTGACTATCATTATTTTACACCGCATGTCACACTTATTTTCCTTAGCTGCCATTAGCATCAGCATACAGATGGAAATAATGGCTAATGGCTAGCTCCCAGCGCTAATGGTTAATTTGCTAGGTTTGTGAGCGAGACGAATGGCTCAATGAACGACGAATTGCTTTATGTGTGGTGACAAGACAAGGTGATGAGTGAACTATAGGATCATTATTGTTCACAGTCATTTCAGACACAGTTAATAACTCCCCCTCTGTAGACCTGAGCTAGATGTGTGTATATGCCTTTTGTTTGCAATGAAATGGAACAGTACATTATATAAGATGCACAAGGTAGATTGTCCAAAAAGAGAAGCAGAGTCTGAGGACTCCACTAAATTCACATATAGGTTATGAAACTATTTGTTTCAGCTCTGTATTGTTAAAAAAAACAATGTTTTACTTCAACTGTTGATATAGGTCTACTGTATGTTCCTCCACCAGAGGTAGGCTGTCAGCGCCATACTTTTTGTTATTTTTGTGTGGCGGGGGGGGGGGGGGGGGTCCATTTCGGAGATATAAAATAAACGTGTTTTTTTGCAGCTTTTCATTTTGTTGTTACATGTACATTCTACACACGTTTTACATACATGTCACTCTTTTCACAGTAGTTACATAGCAAGAATACATTTGATATACATTAAATCTGGATAGATAGTAATTATACATTATATATCGTGTTTTCAGTCATAACTATTGTAGAAACCCACCCCTCAGCTACTCTCAGTCCATCCTATCTATCTCCGTAAACCCACCCCTCAGCTACTCTCAGTCCATCCCATCTATCTCCGTAAACCCACCCCTCAGCTACTCTCAGTCCATCCCATCTATCTCCGTAAACCCACCTCTCAGCTACTCTCAGTCCATCCCATCTATCTCCGTAAACCCACCCCTCAGCTACTCTCAGTCCATCCTATCTATCTCCGTAAACCCACCCCTCAGCTACTCTCAGTCCATCCCATCTATCTCCGTAAACCCACCCCTCAGCTACTCTCAGTCCATCCCATCTATCTCCGTAAACCCACCCCTCAGCTACTCTCAGTCCATCCCATCTATCTCCGTAAACCCACCCCTCAGCTACTCTCAGTCCATCCCATCTATCTCCGTAAACCCACCCCTCAGCTACTCTCAGTCCATCCCATCTATCTCCGTAAACCCACCCCTCAGCTACTCTCAGTCCATCCCATCTATCTCCGTAAACCCACCCCTCAGCTACTCTCAGTCCATCCCATCTATCTCCGTAAACCCACCCCTCAGCTACTCTCAGTCCATCCCATCTATCTCCGTAAACCCACCCCTCAGCTACTCTCAGTCCATCCCATCTATCTCCGTAAACCCACCCCTCAGCTACTCTCAGTCCATCTCATCTATCTCCGTAAACCCACCCCTCAGCTACTCTCAGTCCATCCCATCTATCTCCGTAAACCACCCTCCTATGATGTGCCATAGATTTTTTAACTGTGCTGTGATGTTTCACAAAAATTCTGAGCCTTTCTAATCCCATAGTATCTACAGTTTGTATGTTTTATTTACAAAAACTATTATTATATTGTTGATTGAATGACTATGGCTTTCCAAATCTACCAACATTGCTTTTTGTAGGGTTACGTTTTGGATGAATGTTGTGATTGTTCAGCCATTCCTGAACCCCTGACCAGAAACAAGCTACATAGGGGCAATACCAAAATAAGTGATCTAATGATTCTATCTCTTCGCAGCAAATTCTGCAGAGCTGAGATTGTTGCAAGAAGTTTGCATAATAATTTTAAAAAGTCTAAGCTTTGAATCAAGCGTTGTTTTGTGTATCAGTTCATAAACCATGTGCCACGGCATCATACTTACCGATATCAGAAATAGCTAACACAATCACAATATTCCTAATAATATTGCATTATTGTGAGCCGCCCCTGAAAAATTACCATGGCTCGCATTGTGCTTCAATTAAGCATAACCGTAATGGAACTAGAAAGCAACTCAACTCAACTAAAAGGTTAATGATTCATTTTTTTCACTCTTTATATAACTAATGTCTAGCTGAACTTTATGATTTGACAAGAGTTCATATGCACAGTGAGATTAAAGAAGATTTGAGTATGATTGAGAGACCGTACGAAGCTGCTCTCTTACCTTGGAACTCATCTAAAAGGGAAAAGGAGCTCCTCGTCATTATCTCTTGACAACACTAATTGAGTCAAAGCTGTACAGCGGTTTAAATGGGCTGCCATAGGAGAGCCATTAGGTCCTTCCAGGCCTGGAGAGAGTAGGTGTTGGAAATTATAAGTGACAGAGAACTTAATTACCCTTTACTGACGAACCAACCTACGAGAACCTAGATCACCAGCTTCTTGGAGTGGACTCAGCAGTGATTCATCCATTTAAATAGAATAGAATTTAGTCATTCTAGTCATTCTATTTCTATGGATTCATCATTCTATCAAATTATCATTATAGATAATTGGCTCCTATGGGACTATCTGTGTTTTGATAGGTGATTCTGAGAAATGAAAGTGACTATGAGAAATGATGGCTCACGTTAACAGCGAATAGTGGATTTACTGATTTAGATGGAAGTCTTTCTGGGAAAGTAATTTACTGAATCTAAAAGACCTTAAGAACAAGTAAATTAAAGGTTTGAATATATATTGAGTGTAGCTAGAGAGAACAGAATAGAAGCATACACACTGGAAAGGTGTAAAGTCAACAGGATCACATAAAACTAATTATGCTCGTATTGAGTGTTACAGTGCACTATCACCACTGTGATTTGGCCCTGCAGATCAATCAATCTGGCTTAAGCATCACTTGAATGATGGAAGGAGTGCACGCTACCACCCTCCCCATTTCTGTCTCTCTCTCTCTCTCTCTCTCTCTCGCTCTCTCTCTCTCTCTCTCTCTCTCTTTCTCTCTCTCTCTCTCTCTCTCTCTCGCTCTCTCTCTCTCTCTCTCTCTCTCTCTCTCTCTCTCTCTCTCTCTCTCTCTCTCTCTCTCTCTCTCTCTCTCTCTCTCTTCCTCTCCTCTCTTGGTCTTCTCTCGGTCAGTCTATCTCTTTCTCTTTATCTCTCTCTCTGTCTCTCCCTCTCTCTCTGTTTCCTTGCAGCTTGAAGAGAGAGAGACATAACGGGCTGGAGGCGTTGTGAGGCTGTTGGCCTGCCCCGAGAGACGGGGAGCCCATCTGTTCCTCTGAGCTCCTGATCTTTAACTACAACAACACTCCATTCTGCCTGGCCCTCCACCGAGAGACTCTCCATACACACACACACACACACACACACACACACACACACACACACACACACACACACACACACACACACACACACACACACACACACACACACACACACACACACACACACAGACACACACACACACACACACACACACACACACACACACACACACACACACACACATACACACACACACACACACACAGACACACACACACACACACACACACACACACACAGACACACACACACACACACACACACACACACACACACACACACACACACACACACACACACACACACACACACACACACACACACACACACACACACACACACACACACATAGAGATGGCAGATGGAGCACTGTGCCTCCTCCACTCTCTCCACACACCGTCCGCAGCCATGATGTTTGTTTAAGACATTTAATTAATATCCCAAACGCCTCAATTGGGACCAAAACCCCAGTCCCTCCCTCCCTGTAGTGTCTTCCTCTTATTAACTGTGTTCCCTCTCTCCTTTCCTCCCGCTCTTTCTCTTTTCTCTTTTTCTCTCTCTTTTTCTCTCTCTTTCTTTCTCTTCCTTGCTCTCATTCTCTGTCTCCCTACCTCTCACTCTCTTCTGTCTGTCTCTTCTCAGTCTAAGTGGCAGTGTCAGCGATGGGGGTGATTATTATACACACAGGACAGAGTAACAGTGCCCAGGAGTCATGTGCAAATGAAAATGCTCCGTGCGATTCTCACTGTGGCGAATGTGTTAATCATAGCAACCCCTCCAGAGGAAAAGTGCATTTCTGGGCCTCTAAGATGTCACCATCTTATTGAAAGTGTGCATTACCCAACACCCCTCTGGACCTGTGTCCCCTACTCTCACTCTGACACACCCCTGTGAACCTGTGTCCCTTACTCTCACTCTGACACACCCCTCTGGACCTGTGTCCCCTACTCTCACTCCGACACACCCCTGTGAACCTGTGTCCCTTACTCTCACTTTGACACACCCCTCTGGACCTGTGTCCCTTACTCTCACTCCGAAACACCCCTGTGAACCTGTGTCCCCTACTCTCACTCCGACACACCCCTCTGAAACTGTGTCCCCTACTCTCACTCTGACACACCCCTCTGAACCTGTGTCCCCTACTCTCACTCTGACACACCCCTCTGAAACTGTGTCCCTTACTCTCACTCTGACACACCCCTCTGAACCTGTGTCCCCTACTCTCACTCCGACACACCCCTCTGAAACTGTGTCCCCTATTCTCACTCCGACACAACCCTCTGAACCTGTGTCCCCTACTCTCACTCCGAAACACCCCTGTGAACCTGTGTCCCCTATTCTCACTCTGACACAACCCTCTGAACCTGTGTCCCCTACTCTCACTCCGACACAACCCTCTGAAACTGTGTCCCCTACTCTCACTCTGACACACCCCTCTGAACCTGTGTCCCCTACTCTCAATTCGACACACCCCTGTGAACCTGTGTCCCCTACTCTCACTCTGACACACCTCTCTGGACCTGTGTCCCCTACTCTCACTCTGACACACCCCTCTGGACCTGTGTCCCCTACTCTCACTCTGACACACCTCTCTGGACCTGTGTCCCCTACTCTCACTCCGACACACCTCTCTGAACCTGTGTCCCTTACTCTCACTCTGACACACCCCTCTGGACCTGTGTCCCCTACTCTCACTCTGACACAACCCTCTGAACCTGTGTCCCTTACTCTGACTCCGACACAACCCTCTGGACCTGTGTCCCTTACTCTCACTCCGACACACCCCTCTGGACCTGTGTCCCCTACTCTCACTCTGACACACCTCTCTGGACCTGTGTCCCCTACTCTCACTCTGACACACCTCTCTGGACCTGTGTCCCCTACTCTCACTCTGACACACCTCTCTGGACCTGTGTCCCCTACTCTCACTCCGACACACCTCTCTGGACCTGTGTCCCCTACTCTCACTCTGACACACCTCTCTGGACCTGTGTCCCCTACTCTCACTCTGACACACCCCTCTGGACCTGTGTCCCCTACTCTCACTCTGACACAACCCTCTGAACCTGTGTCCCCTACTCTCACTCTGACACACCCCTCTGTACCTGTGTCCCCTACTCTCACTCCGAAACACCCCTCTGAAACTGTGTCCCCTACTCTCACTCCGACACAACCTCTCTGAACCTGTGTCCCCTCACTCCGACACACCCCTCTGAACCTGTGTCCCTTACTCTCACTCTGACACAAACCTCTGAACCTGTGTCCCCTACTCTCACTCTGACACAACCCTCTGAAACTGTGTCCCCTACTCTCACTCCGACACACCCCTCTGAACCTGTGTCCCTTACTCTCACTCTGACACAACCCTCTGGACCTGTGTCCCCTACTCTCACTCCGAAACACCCCTCTGAACCTGTGTCCCTTACTCTCACTCCGACACACCCCTCTGAACCTGTGTCCCTTACTCTCACTCTGACACACCCTTCTGAACGTGTGTCCCCTACTCTCACTCTGACACACCCCTCTGAACCTGTGTCCCCTACTCTCACTCTGACACAACCCTCTGGACCTGTGTCCCTTACTCTCACTCCGAAACACCCCTCTGAACCTGTGTCCCTTACTCTCACTCTGACACACCCCTCTGAACCTGTGTCCCCTACTCTCACTCTGACACACCCCTCTGAACCTGTGTCCCCTACTCTCACTCTGACACACCCCTCTGAACCTGTGTCCCTTACTCTCACTCCGAAACACCCCTCTGGACCTGTGTCCCTTACTCTCACTCCGAAACACCTCTCTGAACCTGTGTCCCTTACTCTCACTCTGACACACCCCTCTGAACCTGTGTCCCCTACTCTCACTCTGACACACCCCTCTGAACCTGTGTCCCCTACTCTCACTCTGACACACCCCTCTGAACCTGTGTCCCTTACTCTCACTCCGAAACACCCCTCTGGACCTGTGTCCCTTACTCTCACTCCGAAACACCCCTGTGAACCTGTGTCCCCTACTCTCACTCTGACACACCCCTCTGGACCTGTGTCCCCTACTCTCACTCTGACACACCCTCTGGACCTGTGTCCCCTACTCTCACTCTGACACACCCCTCTGGACCTGTGTCCCCTACTCTCACTCCGACACACCTCTCTGAACATGTGTCCCCTACTCTCACTCTGAAACACCCCTGTGAACCTGTGTCCCCTACTCTCACTCTGACACACCCCTCTGGACCTGTGTCCCTTACTCTCACTCCGACACACCTCTCTGAACCTGTGTCCCCTACTCTCACTCTGAAACACCCCTGTGAACCTGTGTCCCCTACTCTCACTCCGACACACCCCTCTGGACCTGTGTCCCTTACTCTCACTCCGACACACCTCTCTGAACCTGTGTCCCCTACTCTCACTCTGACACACCCCTCTGGACCTGTGTCCCCTACTCTCACTCTGAAACACCCCTGTGAACCTGTGTCCCCTACTCTCACTCCGACACACCCCTCTGGACCTGTGTCCCTTACTCTCACTCCGACACACCCCTCTGGACCTGTGTCCCCTACTCTCACTCCGACACACCCCTCTGAAACTGTGTCCCTTACTCTCACTCCGAAACACCCCTGTGAACCTGTGTCCCATACTCTCACTCCGACACACCCCTCTGGACCTGTGTCCCCTACTCTCACTCTGAAACACCCCTGTGAACCTGTGTCCCCTAATCTCACTCTGACACACCCTCTGGACCTGTGTCCCCTACTCTCACTCTGACACACCCCTCTGGACCTGTGTCCCCTACTCTCACTCTGACACACCCTCTGGACCTGTGTCCCCTACTCTCACTCTGACACACCCTCTGGACCTGTGTCCCCTACTCTCACTCTGACACACCCCTCTGGACCTGTGTCCCCTACTCTCACTCTGACACACCCTCTGGACCTGTGTCCCCTACTCTCACTCTGACACACCCTCTGGACCTGTGTCCCCTACTCTCACTCTGACACACCCTCTGGACCTATGTCCCCTACTCTCACTCTGACACACCCTCTGGACCTGTGTCCCTTACTCTCACTCCGAAACACCCCTGTGAACCTGTGTCCCCTACTCTCACTCCGACACACCCCTCTGGAACTGTGTCCCTTACTCTCACTCTGACACACCCCTCTGGACCTGTGTCCCTTACTCTCACTCTGAAACACCCCTCTGAACCTGTGTCCCCTACTCTCACTCCGACACACCCCTCTGAACCTGTGTCCCTTACTCTCACTCTGACACACCCCTCTGAACCTGTGTCCCTTACTCTCACTCTGACACAACCCTCTGAACCTGTGTCCCCTACTCTCACTCCGAAACACCCCTGTGAACCTGTGTCCCCTACTCTCACTCCGAAACACCCCTCTGGACCTGTGTCCCCTACTCTCACTCCGAAACACCCCTGTGAACCTGTGTCCCCTATTCTCACTCTGACACACCCTCTGGACCTGTGTCCCCTACTCTCACTCCGACACACCCCTCTGGACCTGTGTCCCCTCACTCCGACACACCCCTCTGAACCTGTGTCCCCTACTCTCACTCCGACACACCCCTGTGAACTTGTGTCCCCTATTCTCACTCTGACACACCCCTGTGAACCTGTGTCCCCTACTCTCACTCTGACACACCCCTCTGGACCTGTGTCCCCTATTCTCACTCTGACACACCCCTGTGAACCTGTGTCCCCTACTCTCACTCCGACACACCCCTCTGGACCTGTGTCCCCTCACTCCGACACACCCCTCTGGACCTGTGTCCCCTACTCTCACTCCGAAACACCCCTGTGAACCTGTGTCCCCTACTCTCACTCTGACACACCCCTCTGGACCTGTGTCCCCTACTCTCACTCTGACACACCCTCTGGACCTGTGTCCCCTACTCTCACTCCGACACACCCCTCTGGACCTGTGTCCCTTACTCTCACTCCGACACACCCCTCTGAACCTGTGTCCCCTACTCTCACTCCGACACACCCCTCTGAAACTGTGTCCCTTACTCTCACTCCGAAACACCCCTGTGAACCTGTGTCCCATACTCTCACTCCGACACACCCCTCTGGACCTGTGTCCCCTACTCTCACTCTGAAACACCCCTGTGAACCTGTGTCCCCTAATCTCACTCTGACACACCCTCTGGACCTGTGTCCCCTACTCTCACTCTGACACACCCCTCTGGACCTGTGTCCCCTACTCTCACTCTGACACACCCTCTGGACCTGTGTCCCCTACTCTCACTCTGACACACCCTCTGGACCTGTGTCCCCTACTCTCACTCTGACACACCCTCTGGACCTGTGTCCCCTACTCTCACTCTGACACACCCCTCTGGACCTGTGTCCCCTACTCTCACTCTGACACACCCTCTGGACCTGTGTCCCCTACTCTCACTCTGACACACCCTCTGGACCTGTGTCCCCTACTCTCACTCTGACACACCCTCTGGACCTGTGTCCCCTACTCTCACTCTGACACACCCTCTGGACCTGTGTCCCTTACTCTCACTCCGAAACACCCCTGTGAACCTGTGTCCCCTACTCTCACTCCGACACACCCCTCTGGACCTGTGTCCCTTACTCTCACTCTGACACACCCCTCTGGACCTGTGTCCCTTACTCTCACTCCGAAACACCCCTCTGAACCTGTGTCCCCTACTCTCACTCCGACACACCCCTCTGAACCTGTGTCCCTTACTCTCACTCTGACACACCCCTCTGAACCTGTGTCCCTTACTCTCACTCTGACACAACCCTCTGAACCTGTGTCCCCTACTCTCACTCCGAAACACCCCTGTGAACCTGTGTCCCCTACTCTCACTCCGAAACACCCCTCTGGACCTGTGTCCCCTACTCTCACTCCGAAACACCCCTGTGAACCTGTGTCCCCTATTCTCACTCTGACACACCCTCTGGACCTGTGTCCCCTACTCTCACTCCGACACACCCCTCTGGACCTGTGTCCCCTCACTCCGACACACCCCTCTGAACCTGTGTCCCCTACTCTCACTCCGACACACCCCTGTGAACTTGTGTCCCCTATTCTCACTCTGACACACCCCTGTGAACCTGTGTCCCCTACTCTCACTCTGACACACCCCTCTGGACCTGTGTCCCCTATTCTCACTCTGACACACCCCTGTGAACCTGTGTCCCCTACTCTCACTCCGACACACCCCTCTGGACCTGCGTCCCCTCACTCCGACACACCCCTCTGGACCTGTGTCCCCTACTCTCACTCCGAAACACCCCTGTGAACCTGTGTCCCCTACTCTCACTCTGACACACCCCTCTGGACCTGTGTCTCCTACTCTCACTCTGACACACCCTCTGGACCTGTGTCCCCTACTCTCACTCTGACACAACCCTCTGGACCTGTGTCCCCTACTCTCACTCTGACACACCCCTCTGGACCTGTGTCCCCTACTCTCACTCTGACACACCCCTCTGGACCTGTGTCCCCTACTCTCACTCTGACACACCCCTCTGGACCTGTGTCCCCTACTCTCACTCTGACACACCCCTCTGGACCTGTGTCCCCTACTCTCACTCTGACACACCCTCTGGACCTGTGTCCCCTACTCTCACTCTGACACACCCTCTGGACCTGTGTCCCCTACTCTCACTCTGACACACCCTCTGGACCTGTGTCCCCTACTCTCACTCTGACACACCCTCTGGACCTGTGTCCCTTACTCTCACTCCGAAACACCCCTGTGAACCTGTGTCCCCTACTCTCACTCCGACACACCCCTCTGGACCTGTGTCCCTTACTCTCACTCTGACACACCCCTCTGGACCTGTGTCCCTTACTCTCACTCCGAAACACCCCTCTGAACCTGTGTCCCCTACTCTCACTCCGACACACCCCTCTGAACCTGTGTCCCTTACTCTCACTCTGACACACCCCTCTGAACCTGTGTCCCTTACTCTCACTCTGACACAACCCTCTGAACCTGTGTCCCCTACTCTCACTCCGAAACACCCCTGTGAACCTGTGTCCCCTACTCTCACTCCGAAACACCCCTCTGGACCTGTGTCCCCTACTCTCACTCCGAAACACCCCTGTGAACCTGTGTCCCCTATTCTCACTCTGACACACCCTCTGGACCTGTGTCCCCTACTCTCACTCCGACACACCCCTCTGGACCTGTGTCCCCTCACTCCGACACACCCCTCTGAACCTGTGTCCCCTACTCTCACTCCGACACACCCCTGTGAACTTGTGTCCCCTATTCTCACTCTGACACACCCCTGTGAACCTGTGTCCCCTACTCTCACTCTGACACACCCCTCTGGACCTGTGTCCCCTATTCTCACTCTGACACACCCCTGTGAACCTGTGTCCCCTACTCTCACTCCGACACACCCCTCTGGACCTGCGTCCCCTCACTCCGACACACCCCTCTGGACCTGTGTCCCCTACTCTCACTCCGAAACACCCCTGTGAACCTGTGTCCCCTACTCTCACTCTGACACACCCCTCTGGACCTGTGTCACCTACTCTCACTCTGACACACCCTCTGGACCTGTGTCCCCTACTCTCACTCTGACACAACCCTCTGGACCTGTGTCCCCTACTCTCACTCTGACACACCCCTCTGGACCTGTGTCCCCTACTCTCACTCTGACACACCCCTCTGGACCTGTGTCCCCTACTCTCACTCTGACACACCCCTCTGGACCTGTGTCCCCTACTCTCACTCTGACACACCCCTCTGGACCTGTGTCCCCTACTCTCACTCTGACACACCCCTCTGGACCTGTGTCCCCTACTCTCACTCTGACACACCCCTCTGGACCTGTGTCCCCTACTCTCACTCCGACACACCCCTGTGAACTTGTGTCCCCTATTCTCACTCCGACACACCCCTCTGGTATAAACTCTGTGGAATCTGCGACTAAACACTCTATCTGACTGGACATTGCGAAATGAGGGATTCACCCTTGGGTGATAAAAGGCCACTCGACTTCTCACAATTAGTGGGTTATATTTAAAGGCCAATTTAAAATGTATATTTCCTTTTGACCTAAGGCCCTGGCCTAAAAGGCAGGCAGACAATCCTAGAGTCATCAGCAGTCTCACGTTACATGGAGTTTTAGACCAGAGGGGGACACTGTCATTTAGACGTTTAGACACACGCCTCGTGCCAAACCTGCAGTGCTTTCTAGCTGGGTGTGATGCTCTGGGTGGACTAATTGGGGAATATTACTAAGAATGGTAAAGGTCAGGAACTGAGTCATGGTTGGTTTTGACTTAGATTGCCTCCTCTTCAAGACTCTATTAATGACGTTGATAACCTGTCAGGCGTTTGGGCATAGAGTACTGTAGAACTGCATGCATGCAGCAATGGTGTTTTGGTATCTTTTAAAGATTTTTGGTTTTAACATCAACACTTCACAATACAACCAAATGAAACACAGGAACATTGTATTGTACATACTAGTGCATGTGTTATTTTGTATATGTTTGTTCTTGGCCTTACGGTAACGGTTTATTTGATCTCTGTCTCCTGGCTGGCTTGTTTTCTCCACATTGTAATCATTATATACTGTATGTGTCTCCTGGCCGGCTTGTTTTCTCCACATTGTAATCATTATATACTGTATGTGTCTCCTGGCCTGCTTGTTTTCTCCACATTGTAATCATTATATACTGTATGTGTCTCCCAGTATGTAGGGCAGATCAGTCAAGCGGAAAATATACCATTGAATCTCTTTCCAGGACTATCAAATTCCAACAGCTATTTCCTTTGGTGACTATTCCCTCCCAAATCTATCTGCACAATGCCCTGCTAACTGCAAAGGCATAATCTGATTGCATGGCTTTAACCACTGCTCTGGCCTTCCCACATGTACCTGTGTGAAAACGAGCCCTGGGCTGACCATCACACTAATAATGGTGGAGCTTGGACAAACAGGAATAAATGAGGAGAATAACATTCATTATTCTGATAGCGAGTGCAACCTTCAATCTGTAAATCACAGCCTTCACCAATTATATGCCATGAGGCGAGAGTCTGACCCAGAACGAACTGAGCTATGGACTTCCCCACTTAACTAAAAGCCTGGTATACTATGTCATGTTAATTAACATGACTGGGGGTTTAGTGATGGCTGTGGACCCAACTGAGGGTTCAGTGCTGGCTGTGGACCTATTTGACCCATTCACTGTAAAAAAAGAAAAAATACAAAAACTTCTCAGCAAAGAACAGGAACTACACAACAGCAGCCTTTTTAATGAGTGAGTCAGATTTAGGACGCTGTATCCAGGCCAAGGCTGTGAGAAGTCTTATAGGAAGTAGGTGTACCTACTCATGAATGCATGAGATCACCCAGTTAAGAGTTATGTATTCATAGTTAAGTCAGAACATATTTTTTTCATCCTCTAAATTGGAAAAAGCCGAGCCAAGTCGCAATGAGCAGCAGAGTTGAGAGCGTTAAAACTCTTGGCTGTATGCTCTTTCCCCCACAGACACAGAGTACGCACATCCGTCCAGCGTGTTTCATGTACCACTGTTGCACACAGGATGCAGAGGAGACGGAAAACGACTCAGAGGAAAAAACAGCAAAAGTCAAAAATGTAAAATAAAGGGCTTGATGCAGTGGTAACACATTGGCTTGGCCCAAATCAAAGTTCCGATTTATCATTATCATATATTGTGAATGTCTGATTTGCCCAAGCAACTGTTCTCTGCATGTCAGTGCATATGTAATAGCCAGTTGTCACAGCGCCACTGTGCCCCTGAAAGCTTAGTGGCTGACAAGGCCCTTAGAGAGGGGGTTAGGAGGGTCGCCAAGGCTGCAGGCTACACAAACGAAACACAGCAACTCCGCAGATGAACACATATTGGGCAGCATACTCCTCGCTGTGACTCTCATCAGACATGACCATCAATACAGAGAACACAGAACGAGCAAATCCAAGCTGTCATTAGCATATGCACAACAGGCTCATTTGACTTGCAAACACGACGGCTTGGGTTTTGTCACCTCAGATATTATCTGGTGATGTAGGTGAAGGGAACGTGACATGTTCCTCTCTCTGCACTAGGCTAGAACCCCACAGACATCCTTCCTTCTATTCCACCTCATTTCACTACACTTACTGTAACATTATAGATTATTCTTTAAGCTTCAAAAATATTTTGGTTCTGATAATGAACAAAAAAAAGAATTATCTTTATAGATATAAATATCACGTGATCTAAAACGGTACCATTGACAGAGCTTTTAACTTGCTGTGTGCTTGTAAGTTTGTGTGTACATTGCATTCAGAAAGTATTCAGCCCCCTTCCCTTTTTACACATTTTGTTATGTTACAGCCTTATTCTAAAATGGATTAAATAAAAAAAATCTTCATCAATCTACACACAATACCCCATAATGACAAAGCGAAAACAGGTTTTTAGAATGTTTGCAAATGTATAACAAATAAAAAACAGAAATACCTTATTTACATAAGTATTCAGACCCTTTGCTATGAGATTTGAAATTGAGCTCAAGTGCATCCTGTTTCCATTGATCATCCTTGAGAGGTTTCTACAACTTTATTGGAGTTCACCTGTGGTAAATTCAATTGATTGGACATGATTTGGAAAGGCACATACCTGTCTATATAAAGGTCCCACAGTTGACAGTGCATGTCAGAGAAAAAAAACAAGCAATGAGGTCGAAGGAGTTGTCTGTGGAGCTCCAAGACAAGATTTTGTTGAGGCACAGATCTGGGGAAGGGTACCAAAACATTTCTGCAGCATTGAAGGTCCCCAAGAACACAGTGGCCTCCATCATTCTTAAATGGAAGAAGTTTGGAACCACCAAGACTCTTCCTAGAGCTGGCCGCCTGGCCAATCTGAGCAATAGGGGGAGAAGGGCCTTGGTCAGGGAGGTGACCAAGAACCTGATGGTGACTGACAGAGCTCCAGAGTTCCTCTGTGGAGATGGGAGAACCTTCCAGAAGGACAACAATCTCTGCAGCACTCCACCAATCAGGCCTTTCTGGTAGTGGCAGAAGCCACTCCTCAGTAAAAGGTACATGACAGCTCGCTTGGAGTTAGCCAAAAGGTACCTAAAGACTCTCAGACCATGAGAAACAAGATTCTCTGGTCTGATTAAACCAAGATTGAACTCTTTGGCCTGAATGCCAAGCGTCATGTCTGGAGGAATCCTGCCACCATCCCTATGGTGAAGCATGGTGGTGGCAGTATCATGCTTTGGGGATGTTTTTCAGCGACAATGACTGGGAGACTAGTCAGGATCGAGGCAAAGATGAACAGAGCAAAGTACAGAGAGATCCTTGATGAAAACCTGCTCCAGAACACTCAGGACCTCAGACTGGGGCGAAGGTTCACCTTCCAACAACACAACGACCCTAAGCACACAGCCAAGACAACGCAGGAGTGGCTTTGAGACAAGTCTCTAAATGTCCCTGAGTGGCCCAGCCAGAGCCCGGACATGAACCCGATCAAACATCTCTGGAGAGGACGCTCCCCATCCAACCTGACAGAGTTTGAGAGGATCTGCAGAGAAGAATGGGAGAAACTCCCCAAATACAGGTGTAGCATCATGCCCAATAAGACTCGAGGCTGTAATCGCTACCAAAGGTGCTTCAACAAAGTACTGAGTAAAGGGTCTGAATACTTATGTAAATGTTATATTTCAGAAATGTCTAAAAACCTGTTTTTGCTTTGTCAATATGGGATATTTTGTATAGATTGATGAGAAAAAAAACTATGTCATCCATTTTAGAATAAGGCAGTAACGTCAAGGGGTCTGAATACTTTCCGAATGCACTGTAAATGTTTGTGGCTAGGGAGTGCGTTGGTGTGTGCATGCATGTGTGTGCGTGCGTGCGTGCGTGCGTGCGTGCGTGCGTGCGTGCGTGTGTGTGTGTGTGTGTGTGTGTGTGTGTGTGTGTGTGTGTGTGTGTGTGTGTGTGTGTGTGTGTGAGAGAGAGGGGGGGGACTATGTGTATTTCAATGAGAATGTCAGTGGTTTATTTTGAGGTAATATCCAGCAGGTAAAAGCGAAAATGGAAAACAAGCAACTTTCTTACAGACCAAACACTGATGTGTGTCAATTGGTGTGCAGTTTTATAAATCTTTACATATTTGAAGTAAAGGTGTTTAAATAAAACAACTCTGTACACATCATACATGTTTAATACACACTCTCTAACTCTAATTTGGATGTTATGGATTCTCCTAAGTGACATTAGCAGCTACACTGATCAGCCCCACTCTTTGACAAAGACAAACACTGCTCTCATGTGGTTATAAAGAGCAACTACAACAGTCTTTTCTCAGAGCGAGAGCTAGTGGGTTTAACATAATTATTTTGTGTGTGGGGTTTCTTTATCTGCCTGTGTGTTGGTGGAGGCTTGGCCCCTGCAGTAGGCCTTGCTCCATAGTGTTGGAAAGCCCATTGGATGGGGGAAGGGATGGAAGGATGGAGAGATGGAGGGTTGGAGGGATGGAGGGATGAGAGATGGATGGGAAAGGGAGGTGATGGCATGGGCTCAGTCATTTGGGGGGGTCCAAGACTGAGCCCCCCTGTCAATTCCTTCTTGCCCTTGGGGACATCAACCACAACAACATCAAAGAGACTCTGAAGACATACAGAAGAAACCAGAGCATGCACACCCATAGACATACAAATACACACACAAATAGATAGACATACAAATACACACACACGTAGACGTCTTAGCTCTCTGGCACACACACACACACACACACACACACACACACACACACACACACACACACACACACACACACACACACACAGTTATACAGCGGCAGGTAGCCTAGTGGTTAGAGCGATGGACTTAAAACCGAAAGGTTGCAAGATTGAATCCCCGTGTCACGCTCGTTGTAAGAACATTTGGACCAAAGCGCAGCGTGATATGAGTTCCACATAATTTATTGACGTGAAACGCACAAAAACAATAAACCGCAAACGATACGTGACGCTATGGAGTTCTCACACATAAACAAGATCCCAGAAAACACAGTGGGGAAATGGCTGCCTAAATATGATCCCAATCAGAGACAACGATAAACAGCTCCCTCTGATTGGGAACCATACCAGGCCAACATAGAAATAAAACAACCTAGATTACCCATCCTAGTCACACCCTGACCTAACCAAAATAGAGAATAAAAAGGCTCTCTATGGTCAGGGCGTGACACCCCGAGCTGAAAAAGTACAAATCTGTCGTTCTGTCCCTGAACAAGGCAGTTAACCCACTGTTCCTAGGCCGTCATTGAAAATAAGAATTTGTTCTTAACTGACTTGCCTAGTTAAATAAAGATTAAATATAGAACAAATTCTTATTTGTATACATATATATACTGTATATATACTGTATATGCACATGAAGTTATATTAGTAAGCATTCATTCAATAAAAAACATGTTCATACCTTTCTCTACTTTTAACCAACAGTATTTGCAATTGTAGTATCCTTGAAAGGAACACACACACCCAACGGAAGATTACAAACCTAAAGCAAGCACACAATATATCCCTGGCTGAGAGCCAATACCCCTCTCACTGTGTGTCTGACTGTTCATCAGCAGCTTAGCTTCTGTTCTCCGCTGACTGTTTCCCTGGCCGCTCGCAGCCTCCTCACTTTGTTTACATCACACATCTCCGTGTTGGGACTAATCTCTTTTTAATGCTCCCACTGACAGTTTAGAAATCGGACAAACCTTCCCAGGTGCTGGCCAATGACTGGCTGTCAGTTACCGCTGTCTGTAGAGTGATGGATGTGGGCCTGAAATGTGATCCTCTGCTGGGCAGTTTCACTTAGCTCTGTACAAACACACTCCACTCCATCCTCATCCAAACCATCCATTTTATCCTCATGGGGCTTTTCATTATATGAGGTAAAATATACAACAACCACTAAGTGAGAAAGATATTTACATTGTAAATTACTGGATGACATTATGATAATCTATCTGGCTGTTCCAACTGCTATTATTAAAGGCTCAGTGGAGTCAAAAACTAGATATTCCTGTGTTTTATATTTCCACACTATGTGGTTGGAATAATACTGTGAAATTGTGATTAAGACTGCCTGAAATTTTTGCCTGTTTTAGTGGGATTTGGCCTGCCTGGTGACATCACCAAGTGGTCAATTAGCGAGTAGACGAATAAGAAAGAGAGTTCCTAACCTCTCTACCAATACCAGTTGGTTTTCAGTTTTCCCCTTCCCACTCAGACCACTCCCAGACAGTCCTAGCAAAAGTATTGTTTGAGGATTTGCTCTTGGCTAAGAAACGATTTTTGTTTATTTTCACAATTTTTATGACAACAACCACAGTAATGTACTTAATTGATTCCCAGAAATGATTTCAAATTCAGATAAAAATGGCTGCATTGGACCTTTAAAATTATAATCTATTTAAATTGCTAGCACTAGGTGGCACTGTGGGTTTGGTAATAATAGCATCAACAAAAAGAGAGGCCTGTGACATGGACATTGTATTTAGATGTGAAAAAAATGGTAAAATGTGATTGTATGCTTTTAACCACTAGAGAGAGCTATCGCCTATACTCTTTTACCTTCTTTCAAAAATAACATTTTCACAGAGAACATGGGCATATGAGTGTCAACTGGGAGTTGCCAAGCCTCATTATGAAACATGGGCAAATTCATAGATAAATTCCACTAATGACAAAAATAAACTTGTACTTCCTGTAGGCTTACTTACAGATAATCAAGATAGCCATTAAAATAATTTATCTTAACATCAGAGATTAATAATAAAATACTTTTTTTGTATAAATATAGGTTTTGCTAGATGCTTTCATCAGATTTCCTCACCAAAGATAATACATCTAGGCTACTTAATGTTTTTATTAGGTGACATATTTTCCATGTATGGCAATATATCATGGACCGGATAAGGCAAGCAGGGTTTACCTTTCAAAATAAAAGTTTTGTTCTTAATCTTATCTCCTTATGACTAATGAAACTCTATATGGGCCACTAGAACAGGATCTAGATAGCCCATAACTGATATATTTTGGGCCCTAACTCCATTAGGTATTGGAACATGACATGGGAGCAAAGCTTGTAATCCACACCCATTCCTCTCCAAACCTTTACACGGATCTATCTGCTCTTAATAGTAGACATCCCATCATCATTGTTGATGTAAGAGATCCACATATAGGGCTTTCATGATTTCATCAAGTTTAATAAAACCTGGAAACGATAGCTTTTTTTCATTCTAAAATGTTATTTTATATACCACTTTTCATGTTGATCGTGTCATAGTTTTCCCCATTCTATCTCAACAACAACATGGTTTGTTTTACAACAGTGCTAACAGAATAACGCTGTGTGAGGGAAACACCCCATCAGATGAAGTCATTCATCAGAGGAGAGTAGTGCCACAGTGGCACTGAGAAAGACCAGCAGCCAGCACTCTGAGAGAGGAAGAGCCATATGCCTGAGGAGAGAATTTTAAAAGGTATTTAAATCAACGCTCCTTTCTCAGATCACTCTGTTCCCCTCTCTTAAACCAGGGGGATAAATTATCAGACAGGGGCTCATCGAAGGCCAGCACAGCTGCACTGTGTGTATGTGTGTATGTGTCTGTGCGCGTGTCTGTGCGTGTGTGTGTGTGCGTGGGTGTGTGCGTGTGTGCTTGTGCGCGTGTGCGTGTGCGTGCGTGCGCGTGTGCATGTGCGCGTGTGTGTGTGCGTGCCTGTGGGCAGTAACCTGTCTCTCTTCTCTCTGGAGTACTGCCACCTAAATGGTTAACTGCCACTTTAAGGGGCCAGTGGTGAGGTGCACCTAAAGCAGCTCGCCCTCTGCCCTCTGTGTTGCAGCTGCAGCACTGACCCCTATGAAGCGCTGTATTTCATCTCCTGTGTGTTTGCTTTCTTCTGTCTGTCTACTTTACTGTGTGGAACGGCACAGACCCCCATCACCCTTAACTCACAGGGAAGGTTTGTAGCGCAGCTCTGCCTGGGCCTGAAATAGAGATGTGCACTTCCAACATTAAACCAAGCATTCCATCACATATAGTGTTACAGCTTCTAGACCCAGTTGTGCCTCCCTCAAGAGTTGTGTGTATGATCATGTTGAATTCTTTCACATTCACTTTATGGCCACATCCCAGTTCAAATCTAACTGTAGCCTCAACCCTTACCCTTACCCTAACCCTAACCCT